>NW_028250482.1:0-30387 GCF_964263255.1 Lissotriton vulgaris
CATGCTGCTCTGCGAGGAGCTAACGCCCACAGGGGCGGGACTCAGGTGTGAAATAAAACAGTGCACACACTGCCTTGCGCTGTTTAACCAGTATGCCTATGATGAAGTGCTTGACTGCACGAAAGGCGTCGGCGATCTGAACAATTGAATGCCAGGTTTTCATTTTCATCTGTGCTGCAACTTCCTGATAATAAACGAAGTGGAACCTACCTTTGTGGGCTTTTCCGAGGGAGCAACTCTCTCTTGTGTGGCAATAATTACGGCTGGCCCAGCCGTGGAAAAGTCCCGCTGCATGAAAGCGGCCCCATGGTGTCTTCAACTATTAACACCGTCATGGAAAGGAGGCTGTTTTTGGAAGATGTTACTGGCAGCGCGGATTGAATATGAACTTTGCATATCCACTGGGATGTTAATTTTATTTGAATCAGGAAACACAATGAGCACCTCACTGAAGGATTTCAAATTTGTGCACTACAGAGACGATGCTGCTCTGCGAGGAGCTAACGCCCACAGGGGCGGGACTCAGGTGTGAAATAAAACAGTGCACAAACTATCTTGCGCTGTTTAACCAGTATGCCTATGAAGAAGTGCTTGACTGCACGAAACGCGTCGGCGATCTGAACAATTGAATGCCAGGTTTTCATTTTCATCTGTGCTGCAACTTCCTGATAATAAACGAAGTGGAACCTACCTTTGTGGGCTTTTCCGAGGGGGCAACTCTCTCTTGTGTGGCAATAATTACGGCTGGCCCAGCCGTGGAAAAGCCCAGCCGCATGAAAGCGGCCCCATGGTGTCTTCAACTATTAACACCGTCATGGAAAGGAGGCTGTTTTTGGAAGATGTTACTGGCAGCGCGGATTGAATATGAACTTTGCATATCCACTGGGATGTTAATTTTATTTGAATCAGGCAACGCAATGAGCACCTCACTGGAGGATTTCAAATTTGTGCACTACAGAGACCATGCTGCTCTGCGAGGAGCTAACGCCCACAGGGGCGGGACTCATGTGTGAAATAAAACAGTGCACACACTGCCTTGCGCTGTTTAACCAGTATGCCTATGAAGAAGTGCTTGACTGCACGAAACGCGTCGGCGATCTGAACAATTGAATGCCAGGTTTTCATTTTCATCTGTGCTGCAGCTTCCTGAGAATAAACGAAGTGGAACCTACCTTTGTGGGCTTTTCCGAGGGGGCAACTCTCTCTTGTGTGGCAATAATTACGGCTGGCCCAGCCGTGGAAAAGCCCCGCTGCATGAAAGCGGCCCCATGGTGTCTTCAACTATTAACACCGTCATGGAAAGGAGGCTGTTTTTGGAAGATGTTACTGGCAGCGCGGATTGAATATGAACTTTGCATATCCACTGGGATGTTAATTTTATTTGAATCAGGCAACGCAATGAGCACCTCACTGGAGGATTTCAAATTTGTGCACTACAGAGACCATGCTGCTCTGCGAGGAGCTAACGCCCACAGGGGCGGGACTCAGGTGTGAAATAAAACAGTGCACACACTGCCTTGCGCTGTTTAACCAGTATGCCTATGAAGAAGTGCTTGACTGCACGAAACGCGTCAGCGATCTGAACAATTGAATGCCAGGTTTTCATTTTCATCTGTGCTGCAACTTCCTGATAATAAACGAAGTGGAACCTACCTTTGTGGGCTTTTCCGAGGGGGCAACTCTCTCTTGTGTGGCAATAATTACGGCTGGCCCAGCCGTGGAAAAGCCCCGCTGCATGAAAGCGGCCCCATGGTGTCTTCAACTATTAACACCGTCATGGAAAGGAGGCTGTTTTTGGAAGATGTTACTGGCAGCGCGGATTGAATATGAACTTTGCATATCCACTGGGATGTTAATTTTATTTGAATCAGGCAACGCAATGAGCACCTCACTGGAGGATTTCAAATTTGTGCACTACAGAGACCATGCTGCTCTGCGAGGAGCTAACGCCCACAGGGGCGGGACTCAGGTGTGAAATAAAACAGTGCACACACTGCCTTGTGCTGTTTAACCAGTATGCCTATGAAGAAGTGCTTGACTGCACGAAACGCGTAGGAGATCTGAACAATTGAATGCCAGGTTTTCATTTTCATCTGTGCTGCAACTTCCTGATAATAAACGAAGTGGAACCTACCTTTGTGGGCTTTTCCGAGAGGGCAACTCTCTCTTGTGTGGCAATAATTACGGCTGGCCCAGCCGTGGAAAAGCCCCGCTGCATGAAAGCGGCCCCATGGTGTCTTCAACTATTAACACCGTCATGGAAAGGAGGCTGTTTTTGGAAGATGTTACTGGCAGCGCGGATTGAATATGAACTTTGCATATCCACTGGGATGTTAATTTTATTTGAATCAGGCAACACAATGAGCACCTCACTGGAGGATTTCAAATTTGTGCACTACAGAGACCATGCTGCTCTGCGAGGAGCTAACGCCCACAGGGGCGGGACTCAGGTGTGAAATAAAACAGTGCACACACTGCCTTGCGCTGTTTAACCAGTATGCCTATGAAGAAGTGCTTGACTGCAAGAAACGCGTCGGCGATCTGAACAATTGAATGCCAGGTTTTCATTTTCATCTGTGCTGCAGCTTCCTGAGAATAAACGAAGTGGAACCTACCTTTGTTGGCTTTTCCGAGGGGGCAACTCTCTCTTGTGTGGCAATAATTACGGCTGGCCCAGCCGTGGAAAAGCCCCGCTGCATGAAAGCGGCCCCATGGTGTCTTCAACTATTAACACCGTCATGGAAAGGAGGCTGTTTTTGGAAGATGTTACTGGCAGCGCGGATTGAATATGAACTTTGCATATCCACTGGGATGTTAATTTTATTTGAATCAGGCAACGCAATGAGCACCTCACTGGAGGATTTCAAATTTGTGCACTACAGAGACCATGCTGCTCTGCGAGGAGCTAACGCCCACAGGGGCGGGACTCAGGTGTGAAATAAAACAGTGCACACACTGCCTTGCGCTGTTTAACCAGTATGCCTATGAAGAAGTGCTTGACTGCACGAAACGCGTCAGCGATCTGAACAATTGAATGCCAGGTTTTCATTTTCATCTGTGCTGCAACTTCCTGATAATAAACGAAGTGGAACCTACCTTTGTGGGCTTTTCCGAGGGGGCAACTCTCTCGTGTGTGGCAATAATTACGGCTGGCCCAGCCGTGGAAAAGCCCCGCTGCATGAAAGCGGCCCCATGGTGTCTTCAACTATTAACACCGTCATGGAAAGGAGGCTGTTTTTGGAAGATGTTACTGGCAGCGCGGATTGAATATGAACTTTGCATATCCACTGGGATGTTAATTTTATTTGAATCAGGCAACGCAATGAGCACCTCACTGGAGGATTTCAAATTTGTGCACTACAGAGACCATGCTGCTCTGCGAGGAGCTAACGCCCACAGGGGCGGGACTCAGGTGTGAAATAAAACAGTGCACACACTGCCTTGTGCTGTTTAACCAGTATGCCTATGAAGAAGTGCTTGACTGCACGAAACGCGTAGGCGATCTGAACAATTGAATGCCAGGTTTTCATTTTCATCTGTGCTGCAACTTCCTGATAATAAACGAAGTGGAACCTACCTTTGTGGGCTTTTCCGAGGGGGCAACTCTCTCTTGTGTGGCAATAATTACGGCTGGCCCAGCCGTGGAAAAGCCCCGCTGCATGAAAGCGGCCCCATGGTGTCTTCAACTATTAACACCGTCATGGAAAGGAGGCTGTTTTTGGAAGATGTTACTGGCAGCGCGGATTGAATATGAACTTTGCATATCCACTGGGATGTTAATTTTATTTGAATCAGGCAACGCAATGAGCACCTCACTGGAGGATTTCAAATTTGTGCACTACAGAGACCATGCTGCTCTGCGAGGAGCTAACGCCCACAGGGGCGGGACTCAGGTGTGAAATAAAACAGTGCACACACTGCCTTGCGCTGTTTAACCAGTATGCCTATGAAGAAGTGCTTGACTGCACGAAACGCGTCGGCGATCTGAACAATTGAATGCCAGGTTTTCATTTTCATCTGTGCTGCAGCTTCCTGAGAATAAACGAAGTGGAACCTACCTTTGTGGGCTTTTCCGAGGGGGCAACTCTCTCTTGTGTGGCAATAATTACGGCTGGCCCAGCCGTGGAAAAGCCCCGCTGCATGAAAGCGGCCCCATGGTGTCTTCAACTATTAACACCGTCATGGAAAGGAGGCTGTTTTTGGAAGATGTTACTGGCAGCGCGGATTGAATATGAACTTTGCATATCCACTGGGATGTTAATTTTATTTGAATCAGGCAACGCAATGAGCACCTCACTGGAGGATTTCAAATTTGTGCACTACAGAGACCATGCTGCTCTGCGAGGAGCTAACGCCCACAGGGGCGGGACTCAGGTGTGAAATAAAACAGTGCACACACTGCCTTGCGCTGTTTAACCAGCATGCCTATGAAGAAGTGCTTGACTGCACGAAACGCGTCAGCGATCTGAACAATTGAATGCCAGGTTTTCATTTTCATCTGTGCTGCAACTTCCTGATAATAAACGAAGTGGAACCTACCTTTGTGGGCTTTTCCGAGGGGGCAACTCTCTCTTGTGTGGCAATAATTACGGCTGGCCCAGCCGTGGAAAAGCCCCGCTGCATGAAAGCGGCCCCATGGTGTCTTCAACTATTAACACCGTCATGGAAAGGAGGCTGTTTTTGGAAGATGTTACTGGCAGCGCGGATTGAATATGAACTTTGCATATCCACTGGGATGTTAATTTTATTTGAATCAGGCAACGCAATGAGCACCTCACTGGAGGATTTCAAATTTGTGCACTACAGAGACCATGCTGCTCTGCGAGGAGCTAACGCCCACAGGGGCGGGACTCAGGTGTGAAATAAAACAGTGCACACACTGCCTTGTGCTGTTTAACCAGTATGCCTATGAAGAAGTGCTTGACTGCACGAAACGCGTAGGCGATCTGAACAATTGAATGCCAGGTTTTCATTTTCATCTGTGCTGCAACTTCCTGATAATAAACGAAGTGGAACCTACCTTTGTGGGCTTTTCCGAGGGGGCAACTCTCTCTTGTGTGGCAATAATTAAGGCTGGCCCAGCCGTGGAAAAGCCCCGCTGAATGAAAGCGGCCCCATGGTGTCTTCAACTATTAACACCGTCATGGAAAGGAGGCTGTTTTTGGAAGATGTTACTGGCAGCGCGGATTGAATATGAACTTTGCATATCCACTGGGATGTTAATTTTATTTGAATCAGGCAACGCAATGAGCACCTCACTGGAGGATTTCAAATTTGTGCACTACAGAGACCATGCTGCTCTGCGAGGAGCTAACGCCCACAGGGGCGGGACTCAGGTGTGAAATAAAACAGTGCACACACTGCCTTGCGCTGTTTAACCAGTATGCCTATGAAGAAGTGCTTGACTGCACGAAACGCGTCGGCGATCTGAACAATTGAATGTCAGGTTTTCATTTTCATCTGTGCTGCAACTTCCTGATAATAAACGAAGTGAAACCTACCTTTGTGGGCTTTTCCGAGGGGGCAACTCTCTCTTGTGTGGCAATAATTACGGCTGGCCCAGCCGTGGAAAAGCCCCGCTGCATGAAAGCGGCCCCATGGTGTCTTCAACTATTAACACCGTCATGGAAAGGAGGCTGTTTTTGGAAGATGTTACTGGCAGCGCGGATTGAATATGAACTTTGCATATCCACTGGGATGTTAATTTTATTTGAATCAGGCAACGCAATGAGCACCTCACTGGAGGATTTCAAATTTGTGCACTACAGAGACCATGCTGCTCTGCGAGGAGCTAACGCCCACAGGGGCGGGACTCAGGTGTGAAATAAAACAGTGCACACACTGCCTTGCGCTGTTTAACCAGTATGCCTATGAAGAAGTGCTTGACTGCACGAAACGCGTCGGCGATCTGAACAATTGAATGCCAGGTTTTCATTTTCATCTGTGCTGCAGCTTCCTGAGAATAAACGAAGTGGAACCTACCTTTGTGGGCTTTTCCGAGGGGGCAACTCTCTCTTGTGTGGCAATAATTACGGCTGGCCCAGCCGTGGAAAAGCCCCGCTGCATGAAAGCGGCCCCATGGTGTCTTCAACTATTAACACCGTCATGGAAAGGAGGCTGTTTTTGGAAGATGTTACTGGCAGCGCGGATTGAATATGAACTTTGCATATCCACTGGGATGTTAATTTTATTTGAATCAGGCAACGCAATGAGCACCTCACTGGAGGATTTCAAATTTGTGCACTACAGAGACCATGCTGCTCTGCGAGGAGCTAACGCCCACAGGGGCGGGACTCAGGTGTGAAATAAAACAGTGCACACACTGCCTTGCGCTGTTTAACCAGTATGCCTATGAAGAAGTGCTTGACTGCACGAAACGCGTCAGCGATCTGAACAATTGAATGCCAGGTTTTCATTTTCATCTGTGCTGCAACTTCCTGATAATAAACGAAGTGGAACCTACCTTTGTGGGCTTTTCCGAGGGGGCAACTCTCTCTTGTGTGGCAATAATTACGGCTGGCCCAGCCGTGGAAAAGCCCCGCTGCATGAAAGCGGCCCCATGGTGTCTTCAACTATTAACACCGTCATGGAAAGGAGGCTGTTTTTGGAAGATGTTACTGGCAGCGCGGATTGAATATGAACTTTGCATATCCACTGGGATGTTAATTTTATTTGAATCAGGCAACGCAATGAGCACCTCACTGGAGGATTTCAAATTTGTGCACTACAGAGACCATGCTGCTCTGCGAGGAGCTAACGCCCACAGGGGCGGGACTCAGGTGTGAAATAAAACAGTGCACACACTGCCTTGTGCTGTTTAACCAGTATGCCTATGAAGTAGTGCTAGACTGCACGAAACGCGTAGGCGATCTGAACAATTGAATGCCAGGTTTTCATTTTCATCTGTGCTGCAACTTCCTGATAATAAACGAAGTGGAACCTACCTTTGTGGGCTTTTCCGAGGGGGCAACTCTCTCTTGTGTGGCAATAATTAAGGCTGGCCCAGCCGTGGAAAAGCCCCGCTGAATGAAAGCGGCCCCATGGTGTCTTCAACTATTAACACCGTCATGGAAAGGAGGCTGTTTTTGGAAGATGTTACTGGCAGCGCGGATTGAATATGAACTTTGCATATCCACTGGGATGTTAATTTTATTTGAATCAGGCAACGCAATGAGCACCTCACTGGAGGATTTCAAATTTGTGCACTACAGAGACCATGCTGCTCTGCGAGGAGCTAACGCCCACAGGGGCGGGACTCAGGTGTGAAATAAAACAGTGCACACACTGCCTTGCGCTGTTTAACCAGTATGCCTATGAAGAAGTGCTTGACTGCACGAAACGCGTCGGCGATCTGAACAATTGAATGTCAGGTTTTCATTTTCATCTGTGCTGCAACTTCCTGATAATAAACGAAGTGAAACCTACCTTTGTGGGCTTTTTCGAGGGGGCAACTCTCTCTTGTGTGGCAATAATTACGGCTGGCCCAGCCGTGGAAAAGCCCCGCTGCATGAAAGCGGCCCCATGGTGTCTTCAACTATTAACACCGTCATGGAAAGGAGGCTGTTTTTGGAAGATGTTACTGGCAGCGCGGATTGAATATGAACTTTGCATATCCACTGGGATGTTAATTTTATTTGAATCAGGCAACGCAATGAGCACCTCACTGGAGGATTTCAAATTTGTGCACTACAGAGACCATGCTGCTCTGCGAGGAGCTAACGCCCACAGGGGCGGGACTCAGGTGTGAAATAAAACAGTGCACACACTCCCTTGCGCTGTTTAACCAGTATGCCTATGAAGAAGTGCTTGACTGCACGAAACGCGTCGGCGATCTGAACAATTGAATGCCAGGTTTTCATTTTCATCTGTGCTGCAGCTTCCTGAGAATAAACGAAGTGGAACCTACCTTTGTGGGCTTTTCCGAGGGGGCAACTCTCTCTTGTGTGGCAATAATTACGGCTGGCCCAGCCGTGGAAAAGCCCCGCTGCATGAAAGCGGCCCCATGGTGTCTTCAACTATTAACACCGTCATGGAAAGGAGGCTGTTTTTGGAAGATGTTACTGGCAGCGCGGATTGAATATGAACTTTGCATATCCACTGGGATGTTAATTTTATTTGAATCAGGCAACGCAATGAGCACCTCACTGGAGGATTTCAAATTTGTGCACTACAGAGACCATGCTGCTCTGCGAGGAGCTAACGCCCACAGGGGCGGGACTCAGGTGTGAAATAAAACAGTGCACACACTGCCTTGCGCTGTTTAACCAGTATGCCTATGAAGAAGTGCTTGACTGCACGAAACGCGTCAGCGATCTGAACAATTGAATGCCAGGTTTTCATTTTCATCTGTGCTGCAACTTCCTGATAATAAACGAAGTGGAACCTACCTTTGTGGGCTTTTCCGAGGGGGCAACTCTCTCTTGTGTGGCAATAATTACGGCTGGCCCAGCCGTGGAAAAGCCCCGCTGCATGAAAGCGGCCCCATGGTGTCTTCAACTATTAACACCGTCATGGAAAGGAGGCTGTTTTTGGAAGATGTTACTGGCAGCGCGGATTGAATATGAACTTTGCATATCCACTGGGATGTTAATTTTATTTGAATCAGGCAACGCAATGAGCACCTCACTGGAGGATTTCAAATTTGTGCACTACAGAGACCATGCTGCTCTGCGAGGAGCTAACGCCCACAGGGGCAGGACTCAGGTGTGAAATAAAACAGTGCACACACTGCCTTGCGCTGTTTAACCAGTATGCCTATGAAGAAGTGCTTGACTGCACGAAACGCGTCGGCGATCTGAACAATTGAATGCCAGGTTTTCATTTTCATCTGTGCTGCAACTTCCTGATAATAAAAGAAGTGGAACCTACCTTTGTGGGCTTTTCAGAGGGAGCAACTCTCTCTTGTGTGGCAATAATTACGGCTGGCCCAGCCATGGAAAAGCCCCGCTGCATGAAAGCGGCCCCATGGTGTCGTCAACTATTAACACCGTCATGGAAAGGAGGCTGTTTTTGGAAGATGTTACTGGCAGCGCGGATTGAATATGAACTTTGCATATCCACTGGGATGTTAATTTTATTTGAATCAGGCAACGCAATGAGCACCTCACTGGAGGATTTCAAATTTGTGCACTACAGAGACCATGCTGCTCTGCGAGGAGCTAACGCCCACAGGGGCGGGACTCAGGTGTGAAATAAAACAGTGCACACACTGCCTTGCGCTGTTTAACCAGTATGCCTATGAAGAAGTGCTTGACTGCACGAAACGCGTCAGCGATCTGAACAATTGAATGCCAGGTTTTCATTTTCATCTGTGCTGCAACTTCCTGATAATAAACGAAGTGGAACCTACCTTTGTGGGCTTTTCCGAGGGGGCAACTCTCTCTTGTGTGGCAATAATTACGGCTGGCCCAGCCGTGGAAAAGCCCCGCTGCATGAAAGCGGCCCCATGGTGTCTTCAACTATTAACACCGTCATGGAAAGGAGGCTGTTTTTGGAAGATGTTACTGGCAGCGCGGATTGAATATGAACTTTGCATATCCACTGGGATGTTAATTTTATTTGAATCAGGCAACGCAATGAGCACCTCACTGGAGGATTTCAAATTTGTGCACTACAGAGACCATGCTGCTCTGCGAGGAGCTAACGCCCACAGGGGCGGGACTCAGGTGTGAAATAAAACAGTGCACACACTGCCTTGTGCTGTTTAACCAGTATGCCTATGAAGAAGTGCTTGACTGCACGAAACGCGTCAGCGATCTGAACAATTGAATGCCAGGTTTTCATTTTCATCTGTGCTGCAACTTCCTGATAATAAACGAAGTGGAACCTACCTTTGTGGGCTTTTCCGAGGGGGCAACTCTCTCTTGTGTGGCAATAATTATGGCTGGCCCAGCCGTGGAAAAGCCCCGCTGCATGAAAGCGGCCCCATGGTGTCTTCAACTATTAACACCGTCATGGAAAGGAGGCTGTTTTTGGAAGATGTTACTGGCAGCGCGGATTGAATATGAACTTTGCATATCCACTGGGATGTTAATTTTATTTGAATCAGGCAACGCAATGAGCACCTCACTGGAGGATTTCAAATTTGTGCACTACAGAGACCATGCTGCTCTGCGAGGAGCTAACGCCCACAGGGGCGGGACTCAGGTGTGAAATAAAACAGTGCACACACTGCCTTGCGCTGTTTAACCAGTATGCCTATGAAGAAGTGCTTGACTGCACGAAACGCGTCAGCGATCTGAACAATTGAATGCCAGGTTTTCATTTTCATCTGTGCTGCAACTTCCTGATAATAAACGAAGTGGAACCTACCTTTGTGGGCTTTTCCGAGGGGGCAACTCTCTCTTGTGTGGCAATAATTACGGCTGGCCCAGCCGTGAAAAAGCCCCGCTGCATGAAAGCGGCCCCATGGTGTCTTCAACTATTAACACCGTCATGGAAAGGAGGCTGTTTTTGGAAGATGTTACTGGCAGCGCGGATTGAATATGAACTTTGCATATCCACTGGGATGTTAATTTTATTTGAATCAGGCAACGCAATGAGCACCTCACTGGAGGATTTCAAATTTGTGCACTACAGAGACCATGCTGCTCTGCGAGGAGCTAACGCCCACAGGGGCGGGACTCAGGTGTGAAATAAAACAGTGCACACACTGCCTTGTGCTGTTTAACCAGTATGCCTATGAAGAAGTGCTTGACTGCACGAAACGCGTCGGCGATCTGAACAATTGAATGCCAGGTTTTCATTTTCATCTGTGCTGCAACTTCCTGATAATAAACGAAGTGGAACCTACCTTTGTGGGCTTTTCCGAGGGGGCAACTCTCTCTTGTGTGGCAATAATTAAGGCTGGCCCAGCCGTGGAAAAGCCCCGCTGCATGAAAGCGGCCCCATGGTGTCTTCAACTATTAACACCGTCATGGAAAGGAGGCTGTTTTTGGAAGATGTTACTGGCAGCGCGGATTGAATATGAACTTTGCATATCCACTTGGATGTTAATTTTATTTGAATCAGGCAACGCAATGAGCACCTCACTGGAGGATTTCAAATTTGTGCACTACAGAGACCATGCTGCTCTGCGAGGAGCTAACGCCCACAGGGGCGGGACTCAGGTGTGAAATATAACAGTGCACACACTGCCTTGCCCTGTTTAACCAGTATGCCTATGAAGAAGTGCTTGACTGCACGAAACGCGTCGGCGATCTGAACAATTGAATGTCAGGTTTTCATTTTCATCTGTGCTGCAACTTCCTGATAATAAACGAAATGGAACCTACCTTTGTGGGCTTTTCCGAGGGGGCAACTCTCTCTTGTGTGGCAATAATTACAGCTGGCCCAGCCGTGGAAAAGCCCCGCTGCATGAAAGCGGCCCCATGGTGTCTTCAACTATTAACACCGTCATGGAAAGGAGGCTGTTTTTGGAAGATGTTACTGGCAGCACGGATTGAATATGAACTTTGCATATCCACTGGGATGTTAATTTTATTTGAATCAGGCAACGCAATGAGCACCTCACTGGAGGATTTCAAATTTGTGCACTACAGAGACCATGCTGCTCTGCGAGGAGCTAACGCCCACAGGGGCGGGACTCAGGTGTGAAATAAAACAGTGGACACACTGCCTTGCGCTGTTTAACCAGTATGCCTATGAAGAAGTGCTTGACTGCACGAAACGCGTCGGCGATCTGAACAATTGAATGCCAGGTTTTCATTTTCATCTGTGCTGCAACTTCCTGATAATAAACGAAGTGGAACCTACCTTTGTGGGCTTTTCCGAGGGGGCAACTCTCTCTTGTGTGGCAATAATTACGGCTGGCCCAGCCGTGGAAAAGCCCCGCTGCATGAAAGCGGCTCCATGGTGTCTTCAACTACTAACACCGTCATGGAAAGGAGGCTGTTTTTGGAAGATGTTACTGGCAGTGCAGATTGAATATGAACTTTGCATATCCACTGGGATGTTAATTTTATTTGAATCAGGCAACGCAATGAGCACCTCACTGGAGGATTTCAAATTTGTGCACTACAGAGACCATGCTGCTCTGCGAGGAGCTAACGCCCACAGGGGCGGAACTCAGGTGTGAAATAAAACAGTGCACACACTGCCTTGCGCTGTTTAACCAGTATGCCTATGAAGAAGTGCTTGACTGCACGAAACGCGTCGGCGATCTGAACAATTGAATGCCAGGTTTTCATTTTCATCTGTGCTGCAACTTCCTGATAATAAACGAAGTGGAACCTACCTTTGTGTGCTTTTCCGAGGGGGCAACTCTCTCTTGTGTGGCAATAATTACGGCTGGCCCAGCCGTGGAAAAGCCCCGCTGCATGAAAGCGGCCCCATGGTGTCTTCAACTATTAACACCGTCATGGAAAGGAGGCTGTTTTTGGAAGATGTTACTGGCAGCGCGGATTGAATATGAACTTTGCATATCCACTGGGATGTTAATTTTATTTGAATCAGGCAACACAATGAGCACCTCACTGAAGGATTTCAAATTTGTGCACTACAGAGACCATGCTGCTCTGCGAGGAGCTAACGCCCACAGGGGCGGGACTCAGGTGTGAAATAAAACAGTGCACACACTGCCTTGCGCTGTTTAACCAGTATGCCTATGAAGAAGTGCTTGACTGCACGAAACGCGTCGGCGATCTGAACAATTGAATGCCAGGTTTTCATTTTCATCTGTGCTGCAACTTCCTGATAATAAACGAAGTGGAACCTACCTTTGTGGGCTTTTCCGAGGGGGCAACTCTCTCTTGTGTGGCAATAATTACGGCTGGCCCAGCCGTGGAAAAGCCCCGCTGCATGAAAGCGGCCCCATGGTGTCTTCAACTATTAACACCGTCATGGAAAGGAGGCTGTTTTTGGAAGATGTTACTGGCAGCGCGGATTGAATATGAACTTTGCATATCCACTGGGATGTTAATTTTATTTGAATCAGGCAACGCAATGAGCACCTCACTGGAGGATTTCAAATTTGTGCACTACAGAGACCATGCTGCTCTGCGAGGAGCTAACGCCCACAGGGGCGGGACTCAGGTGTGAAATAAAACAGTGCACACACTGCCTTGCGCTTTTTAACCAGTATGCCTATGAAGAAGTGCTTGACTGCACGAAACGCGTCGGCGATCTGAACAATTGAATGCCAGGTTTTCATTTTCATCTGTGCTGCAACTTCCTGATAATAAACGAAGTGGAACCTACCTTTGTGCGCTTTTCCGAGGGGGCAACTCTCTCTTGTGTGGCAATAATTACGGCTGGCCCAGCCGTGGAAAAGCCCCGCTGCATGAAAGCGGCCCCATGGTGTCTTCAACTATTAACACCGTCATGGAAAGGAGGCTGTTTTTGGAAGATGTTACTGGCAGCGCGGATTGAATATGAACTTTGCATATCCACTGGGATGTTAATTTTATTTGAATCAGGCAACGCAATGAGCACCTCACTGGAGGATTTCAAATTTGTGCACTACAGAGACCATGCTGCTCTGCGAGGAGCTAACGCCCACAGGGGCGGGACTCAGGTGTGAAATAAAACAGTGCACACACTGCCTTGCGCTGTTTAACCAGTATGCCTATGAAGAAGTGCTTGACTGCACGAAACGCGTCGGCGATCTGAACAATTGAATGCCAGGTTTTCATTTTCATCTGTGCTGCAACTTCCTGATAATAAACGAAGTGGAACCTACCTTTGTGGGCTTTTCCGAGGGGGCAACTCTCTCTTGTGTGGCAATAATTACGGCTGGCCCAGCCGTGGAAAAGCCCCGCTGCATGAAAGCGGCCCCATGGTGTCTTCAACTATTAACACCGTCATGGAAAGGAGGCTGTTTTTGGAAGATGTTACTGGCAGCGCGGATTGAATATGAACTTTGCATATCCACTGGGATGTTAATTTTATTTGAATCAGGCAACACAATGAGCACCTCACTGGAGGATTTCAAATTTGTGCACTACAGAGACCATGCTGCTCTGCGAGGAGCTAACGCCTACAGGGGCAGGACTCAGGTGTGAAATAAAACAGTCCACACACTGCCTCGCGCTGTTTAACCAGTATGCCTATGAAGAAGTGCTTGACTGCACGAAACGCGTCGGCGATCTGAACAATTGAATGCCAGGTTTTCATTTTCATCTGTGCTGCAACTTCCTGATAATAAACGAAGTGGTACCTACCTTTGTGGGCTTTTCCGAGGGGGCAACTCTCTCTTGTGTGGCAATAATTACGGCTGGCCCAGCCGTGGAAAAGCCCCGCTGCATGAAAGCGGCCCCATGGTGTCTTCAACTATTAACACCGTCATGGAAAGGAGGCTGTTTTTGGAAGATGTTACTGGCAGCGCGGATTGAATATGAACTTTGCATATCCACTGGGATGTTAATTTCATTTGAATCAGGCAACGTAATGAGCACCTCACTGGAGGATTTCAAATTTGTGCACTACAGAGACCATGCTGCTCTGCGAGGAGCTAACGCCCACAGAGGCGGGACTCAGGTGTGAAATAAAACAGTGCACACACTGCCTTGCGCTGTTTAACCAGTATGCCTATGAAGAAGTACTTGACTGCACGAAACGCGTCGGCGATCTGAACAATTGAATGCCAGGTTTTCATTTTCATCTGTGCTGCAACTTCCTGATAATAAACGAAGTGGAACCTACCTTTGTGGGCTTTTCCGAGGGGGCAACTCTCTCTTGTGTGGCAATAATTACGGCTGGCCCAGCCGTGGAAAAGCCCCGCTGCATGAAAGCGGCCCCATGGTGTCTTCAACTATTAACACCGTCATGGAAAGGAGGCTGTTTTTGGAAGATGTTACTGGCAGCGCGGATTGAATATGAACTTTGCATATCCACTGGGATGTTAATTTTATTTGAATCAGGCAACGCAATGAGCACCTCACTGGAGGATTTCAAATTTGTGCACTACAGAGACCATGCTGCTCTGCGAGGAGCTAACGCCCACAGGGGCGGGACTCAGGTGTGAAATAAAACAGTGCACACACTGCCTTGTGCTGTTTAACCAGTATGCCTATGAAGAAGTGCTTGACTGCACGAAACGCGTAGGCGATCTGAACAATTGAATGCCAGGTTTTCATTTTCATCTGTGCTGCAACTTCCTGATAATAAACGAAGTGGAACCTACCTTTGTGGGCTTTTCCGAGGGGGCAACTCTCTCTTGTGTGGCAATAATTAAGGCTGGCCCAGCCGTGGAAAAGCCCCGCTGAATGAAAGCGGCCCCATGGTGTCTTCAACTATTAACACCGTCATGGAAAGGAGGCTGTTTTTGGAAGATGTTACTGGCAGCGCGGATTGAATATGAACTTTGCATATCCACTGGGATGTTAATTTTATTTGAATCAGGCAACGCAATGAGCACCTCACTGGAGGATTTCAAATTTGTGCACTACAGAGACCATGCTGCTCTGCGAGGAGCTAACGCCCACAGGGGCGGGACTCAGGTGTGAAATAAAACAGTGCACACACTGCCTTGCGCTGTTTAACCAGTATGCCTATGAAGAAGTGCTTGACTGCACGAAACGCGTCGGCGATCTGAACAATTGAATGTCAGGTTTTCATTTTCATCTGTGCTGCAACTTCCTGATAATAAACGAAGTGAAACCTACCTTTGTGGGCTTTTCCGAGGGGGCAACTCTCTCTTGTGTGGCAATAATTACGGCTGGCCCAGCCGTGGAAAAGCCCCGCTGCATGAAAGCGGCCCCATGGTGTCTTCAACTATTAACACCGTCATGGAAAGGAGGCTGTTTTTGGAAGATGTTACTGGCAGCGCGGATTGAATATGAACTTTGCATATCCACTGGGATGTTAATTTTATTTGAATCAGGCAACGCAATGAGCACCTCACTGGAGGATTTCAAATTTGTGCACTACAGAGACCATGCTGCTCTGCGAGGAGCTAACGCCCACAGGGGCGGGACTCAGGTGTGAAATAAAACAGTGCACACACTGCCTTGCGCTGTTTAACCAGTATGCCTATGAAGAAGTGCTTGACTGCACGAAACGCGTCGGCGATCTGAACAATTGAATGCCAGGTTTTCATTTTCATCTGTGCTGCAGCTTCCTGAGAATAAACGAAGTGGAACCTACCTTTGTGGGCTTTTCCGAGGGGGCAACTCTCTCTTGTGTGGCAATAATTACGGCTGGCCCAGCCGTGGAAAAGCCCCGCTGCATGAAAGCGGCCCCATGGTGTCTTCAACTATTAACACCGTCATGGAAAGGAGGCTGTTTTTGGAAGATGTTACTGGCAGCGCGGATTGAATATGAACTTTGCATATCCACTGGGATGTTAATTTTATTTGAATCAGGCAACGCAATGAGCACCTCACTGGAGGATTTCAAATTTGTGCACTACAGAGACCATGCTGCTCTGCGAGGAGCTAACGCCCACAGGGGCGGGACTCAGGTGTGAAATAAAACAGTGCACACACTGCCTTGCGCTGTTTAACCAGTATGCCTATGAAGAAGTGCTTGACTGCACGAAACGCGTCAGCGATCTGAACAATTGAATGCCAGGTTTTCATTTTCATCTGTGCTGCAACTTCCTGATAATAAACGAAGTGGAACCTACCTTTGTGGGCTTTTCCGAGGGGGCAACTCTCTCTTGTGTGGCAATAATTACGGCTGGCCCAGCCGTGGAAAAGCCCCGCTGCATGAAAGCGGCCCCATGGTGTCTTCAACTATTAACACCGTCATGGAAAGGAGGCTGTTTTTGGAAGATGTTACTGGCAGCGCGGATTGAATATGAACTTTGCATATCCACTGGGATGTTAATTTTATTTGAATCAGGCAACGCAATGAGCACCTCACTGGAGGATTTCAAATTTGTGCACTACAGAGACCATGCTGCTCTGCGAGGAGCTAACGCCCACAGGGGCGGGACTCAGGTGTGAAATAAAACAGTGCACACACTGCCTTGTGCTGTTTAACCAGTATGCCTATGAAGAAGTGCTTGACTGCACGAAACGCGTAGGCGATCTGAACAATTGAATGCCAGGTTTTCATTTTCATCTGTGCTGCAACTTCCTGATAATAAACGAAGTGGAACCTACCTTTGTGGGCTTTTCCGAGGGGGCAACTCTCTCTTGTGTGGCAATAATTAAGGCTGGCCCAGCCGTGGAAAAGCCCCGCTGAATGAAAGCGGCCCCATGGTGTCTTCAACTATTAACACCGTCATGGAAAGGAGGCTGTTTTTGGAAGATGTTACTGGCAGCGCGGATTGAATATGAACTTTGCATATCCACTGGGATGTTAATTTTATTTGAATCAGGCAACGCAATGAGCACCTCACTGGAGGATTTCAAATTTGTGCACTACAGAGACCATGCTGCTCTGCGAGGAGCTAACGCCCACAGGGGCGGGACTCAGGTGTGAAATAAAACAGTGCACACACTGCCTTGCGCTGTTTAACCAGTATGCCTATGAAGAAGTGCTTGACTGCACGAAACGCGTCGGCGATCTGAACAATTGAATGTCAGGTTTTCATTTTCATCTGTGCTGCAACTTCCTGATAATAAACGAAGTGAAACCTACCTTTGTGGGCTTTTCCGAGGGGGCAACTCTCTCTTGTGTGGCAATAATTACGGCTGGCCCAGCCGTGGAAAAGCCCCGCTGCATGAAAGCGGCCCCATGGTGTCTTCAACTATTAACACCGTCATGGAAAGGAGGCTGTTTTTGGAAGATGTTACTGGCAGCGCGGATTGAATATGAACTTTGCATATCCACTGGGATGTTAATTTTATTTGAATCAGGCAACGCAATGAGCACCTCACTGGAGGATTTCAAATTTGTGCACTACAGAGACCATGCTGCTCTGCGAGGAGCTAACGCCCACAGGGGCGGGACTCAGGTGTGAAATAAAACAGTGCACACACTCCCTTGCGCTGTTTAACCAGTATGCCTATGAAGAAGTGCTTGACTGCACGAAACGCGTCGGCGATCTGAACAATTGAATGCCAGGTTTTCATTTTCATCTGTGCTGCAGCTTCCTGAGAATAAACGAAGTGGAACCTACCTTTGTGGGCTTTTCCGAGGGGGCAACTCTCTCTTGTGTGGCAATAATTACGGCTGGCCCAGCCGTGGAAAAGCCCCGCTGCATGAAAGCGGCCCCATGGTGTCTTCAACTATTAACACCGTCATGGAAAGGAGGCTGTTTTTGGAAGATGTTACTGGCAGCGCGGATTGAATATGAACTTTGCATATCCACTGGGATGTTAATTTTATTTGAATCAGGCAACGCAATGAGCACCTCACTGGAGGATTTCAAATTTGTGCACTACAGAGACCATGCTGCTCTGCGAGGAGCTAACGCCCACAGGGGCGGGACTCAGGTGTGAAATAAAACAGTGCACACACTGCCTTGCGCTGTTTAACCAGTATGCCTATGAAGAAGTGCTTGACTGCACGAAACGCGTCAGCGATCTGAACAATTGAATGCCAGGTTTTCATTTTCATCTGTGCTGCAACTTCCTGATAATAAACGAAGTGGAACCTACCTTTGTGGGCTTTTCCGAGGGGGCAACTCTCTCTTGTGTGGCAATAATTACGGCTGGCCCAGCCGTGGAAAAGCCCCGCTGCATGAAAGCGGCCCCATGGTGTCTTCAACTATTAACACCGTCATGGAAAGGAGGCTGTTTTTGGAAGATGTTACTGGCAGCGCGGATTGAATATGAACTTTGCATATCCACTGGGATGTTAATTTTATTTGAATCAGGCAACGCAATGAGCACCTCACTGGAGGATTTCAAATTTGTGCACTACAGAGACCATGCTGCTCTGCGAGGAGCTAACGCCCACAGGGGCGGGACTCAGGTGTGAAATAAAACAGTGCACACACTGCCTTGCGCTGTTTAACCAGTATGCCTATGAAGAAGTGCTTGACTGCACGAAACGCGTCGGCGATCTGAACAATTGAATGCCAGGTTTTCATTTTCATCTGTGCTGCAACTTCCTGATAATAAACGAAGTGGAACCTACCTTTGTGGGCTTTTCCGAGGGGGCAACTCTCTCTTGTGTGGCAATAATTATGGCTGGCCCAGCTGTGGAAAAGCCCTGCTGCATGAAAGCGGCCCCATGGTGTCTTCAACTATTAACACCGTCATGGAAAGGAGGCTGTTTTTGGAAGATGTTACTGGCAGCGCGGATTGAATATGAACTTTGCATATCCACTGGGATGTTAATTTTATTTGAATCAGGCAACGCAATGAGCACCTCACTGGAGGATTTCAAATTTGTGCACTACAGAGACCATGCTGCTCTGCGAGGAGCTAACTCCCACAGGGGCGGGACTCAGGTGTGAAATAAAACAGTGCACACACTGCCTTGCGCTGTTTAACCAGTATGCCTATGAAGAAGTGCTTGACTGCACGAAACGCGTTGGCGATCTGAACAATTGAATGCCAGGTTTTCATTTTCATCTGTGCTGCAACTTCCTGATAATAAACGAAGTGGAACCTACCTTTGTGGGCTTTTCCGAGGGGGCAACTCTCTCTTGTGTGGCAATAATTACGGCTGGCCCAGCCGTGGAAAAGCCCCGCTGCATGAAAGCGGCCCCATGGTGTCTTCAACTATTAACACCGTCATGGAAAGGAGGCTGTTTTTGGAAGATGTTACTGGCAGCGCGGATTGAATATGAACTTTGCATATCCACTGGGATGTTAATTTTATTTGAATCAGGCAACGCAATGAGCACCTCACTGGAGGATTTCAAATTTGTGCACTACAGAGACCATGCTGCTCTGCGAGGAGCTAACGCCTACAGGGGCAGGACTCAGGTGTGAAATAAAACAGTCCACACACTGCCTTGCGCTGTTTAACCAGTATGCTTATGAAGAAGTGCTTGACTGCACGAAACGCGTCGGCGATCTGAACAATTGAATGCCAGGTTTTCATTTTCATCTGTGCTGCAACTTCCTGATAATAAACGAAGTGGAACCTACCTTTGTGGGCTTTTCCGAGGGGGCAACTCTCTCTTGTGTGGCAATAATTACGGCTGGCCCAGCCGTGGAAAAGCCCCGCTGCATGAAAGCGGCCCCATGGTGTCTTTAACTATTAACACCGTCATGGAAAGGAGGCTGTTTTTGGAAGATGTTACTGGCAGCGCGGATTGAATATGAACTTTGCATATCCACTGGGATGTTAATTTTATTTGAATCAGGCAACGCAATGAGCACCTCACTGGAGGATTTCAAATTTGTGCACTACAGAGACCATGCTGCTCTGCGAGGAGCTAACGCCCACAGGGGCAGGACTCAGGTGTGAAATAAAACAGTGCACACACTGCCTTGCGCTGTTTAACCAGTATGCCTATGAAGAAGTGCTTGACTGCACGAAACGCGTCGGCGATCTGAACAATTGAATGCCAGGTTTTCATTTTCATCTGTGCTGCAACTTCCTGATAATAAAAGAAGTGGAACCTACCTTTGTGGGCTTTTCAGAGGGAGCAACTCTCTCTTGTGTGGCAATAATTACGGCTGGCCCAGCCATGGAAAAGCCCCGCTGCATGAAAGCGGCCCCATGGTGTCGTCAACTATTAACACCGTCATGGAAAGGAGGCTGTTTTTGGAAGATGTTACTGGCAGCGCGGATTGAATATGAACTTTGCATATCCACTGGGATGTTAATTTTATTTGAATCAGGCAACGCAATGAGCACCTCACTGGAGGATTTCAAATTTGTGCACTACAGAGACCATGCTGCTCTGCGAGGAGCTAACGCCCACAGGGGCGGGACTCAGGTGTGAAATAAAACAGTGCACACACTGCCTTGCGCTGTTTAACCAGTATGCCTATGAAGAAGTGCTTGACTGCACGAAACGCGTCAGCGATCTGAACAATTGAATGCCAGGTTTTCATTTTCATCTGTGCTGCAACTTCCTGATAATAAACGAAGTGGAACCTACCTTTGTGGGCTTTTCCGAGGGGGCAACTCTCTCTTGTGTGGCAATAATTACGGCTGGCCCAGCCGTGGAAAAGCCCCGCTGCATGAAAGCGGCCCCATGGTGTCTTCAACTATTAACACCGTCATGGAAAGGAGGCTGTTTTTGGAAGATGTTACTGGCAGCGCGGATTGAATATGAACTTTGCATATCCACTGGGATGTTAATTTTATTTGAATCAGGCAACGCAATGAGCACCTCACTGGAGGATTTCAAATTTGTGCACTACAGAGACCATGCTGCTCTGCGAGGAGCTAACGCCCACAGGGGCGGGACTCAGGTGTGAAATAAAACAGTGCACACACTGCCTTGTGCTGTTTAACCAGTATGCCTATGAAGAAGTGCTTGACTGCACGAAACGCGTCAGCGATCTGAACAATTGAATGCCAGGTTTTCATTTTCATCTGTGCTGCAACTTCCTGATAATAAACGAAGTGGAACCTACCTTTGTGGGCTTTTCCGAGGGGGCAACTCTCTCTTGTGTGGCAATAATTACGGCTGGCCCAGCCGTGGAAAAGCCCCGCTGCATGAAAGCGGCCCCATGGTGTCTTCAACTATTAACACCGTCATGGAAAGGAGGCTGTTTTTGGAAGATGTTACTGGCAGCGCGGATTGAATATGAACTTTGCATATCCACTGGGATGTTAATTTTATTTGAATCAGGCAACGCAATGAGCACCTCACTGGAGGATTTCAAATTTGTGCACTACAGAGACCATGCTGCTCTGCGAGGAGCTAACGCCCACAGGGGCGGGACTCAGGTGTGAAATAAAACAGTGCACACACTGCCTTGCGCTGTTTAACCAGTATGCCTATGAAGAAGTGCTTGACTGCACGAAACGCGTCAGCGATCTGAACAATTGAATGCCAGGTTTTCATTTTCATCTGTGCTGCAACTTCCTGATAATAAACGAAGTGGAACCTACCTTTGTGGGCTTTTCCGAGGGGGCAACTCTCTCTTGTGTGGCAATAATTACGGCTGGCCCAGCCGTGAAAAAGCCCCGCTGCCTGAAAGCGGCCCCATGGTGTCTTCAACTATTAACACCGTCATGGAAAGGAGGCTGTTTTTGGAAGATGTTACTGGCAGCGCGGATTGAATATGAACTTTGCATATCCACTGGGATGTTAATTTTATTTGAATCAGGCAACGCAATGAGCACCTCACTGGAGGATTTCAAATTTGTGCACTACAGAGACCATGCTGCTCTGCGAGGAGCTAACGCCCACAGGGGCGGGACTCAGGTGTGAAATAAAACAGTGCACACACTGCCTTGTGCTGTTTAACCAGTATGCCTATGAAGAAGTGCTTGACTGCACGAAACGCGTCGGCGATCTGAACAATTGAATGCCAGGTTTTCATTTTCATCTGTGCTGCAACTTCCTGATAATAAACGAAGTGGAACCTACCTTTGTGGGCTTTTCCGAGGGGGCAACTCTCTCTTGTGTGGCAATAATTAAGGCTGGCCCAGCCGTGGAAAAGCCCCGCTGCATGAAAGCGGCCCCATGGTGTCTTCAACTATTAACACCGTCATGGAAAGGAGGCTGTTTTTGGAAGATGTTACTGGCAGCGCGGATTGAATATGAACTTTGCATATCCACTTGGATGTTAATTTTATTTGAATCAGGCAACGCAATGAGCACCTCACTGGAGGATTTCAAATTTGTGCACTACAGAGACCATGCTGCTCTGCGAGGAGCTAACGCCCACAGGGGCGGGACTCAGGTGTGAAATATAACAGTGCACACACTGCCTTGCCCTGTTTAACCAGTATGCCTATGAAGAAGTGCTTGACTGCACGAAACGCGTCGGCGATCTGAACAATTGAATGTCAGGTTTTCATTTTCATCTGTGCTGCAACTTCCTGATAATAAACGAAGTGGAACCTACCTTTGTGGGCTTTTCCGAGGGGGCAACTCTCTCTTGTGTGGCAATAATTACAGCTGGCCCAGCCGTGGAAAAGCCCCGCTGCATGAAAGCGGCCCCATGGTGTCTTCAACTATTAACACTGTCATGGAAAGGAGGCTGTTTTTGGAAGATGTTACTGGCAGCACGGATTGAATATGAACTTTGCATATCCACTGGGATGTTAATTTTATTTGAATCAGGCAACGCAATGAGCACCTCACTGGAGGATTTCAAATTTGTGCACTACAGAGACCATGCTGCTCTGCGAGGAGCTAACGCCCACAGGGGCGGGACTCAGGTGTGAAATAAAACAGTGGACACACTGCCTTGCGCTGTTTAACCAGTATGCCTATGAAGAAGTGCTTGACTGCACGAAACGCGTCGGCGATCTGAACAATTGAATGCCAGGTTTTCATTTTCATCTGTGCTGCAACTTCCTGATAATAAACGAAGTGGAACCTACCTTTGTGGGCTTTTCCGAGGGGGCAACTCTCTCTTGTGTGGCAATAATTACGGCTGGCCCAGCCGTGGAAAAGCCCCGCTGCATGAAAGCGGCTCCATGGTGTCTTCAACTACTAACACCGTCATGGAAAGGAGGCTGTTTTTGGAAGATGTTACTGGCAGTGCAGATTGAATATGAACTTTGCATATCCACTGGGATGTTAATTTTATTTGAATCAGGCAACGCAATGAGCACCTCACTGGAGGATTTCAAATTTGTGCACTACAGAGACCATGCTGCTCTGCGAGGAGCTAACGCCCACAGGGGCGGAACTCAGGTGTGAAATAAAACAGTGCACACACTGCCTTGCGCTGTTTAACCAGTATGCCTATGAAGAAGTGCTTGACTGCACGAAACGCGTCGGCGATCTGAACAATTGAATGCCAGGTTTTCATTTTCATCTGTGCTGCAACTTCCTGATAATAAACGAAGTGGAACCTACCTTTGTGTGCTTTTCCGAGGGGGCAACTCTCTCTTGTGTGGCAATAATTACGGCTGGCCCAGCCGTGGAAAAGCCCCGCTGCATGAAAGCGGCCCCATGGTGTCTTCAACTATTAACACCGTCATGGAAAGGAGGCTGTTTTTGGAAGATGTTACTGGCAGCGCGGATTGAATATGAACTTTGCATATCCACTGGGATGTTAATTTTATTTGAATCAGGCAACACAATGAGCACCTCACTGAAGGATTTCAAATTTGTGCACTACAGAGACCATGCTGCTCTGCGAGGAGCTAACGCCCACAGGGGCGGGACTCAGGTGTGAAATAAAACAGTGCACACACTGCCTTGCGCTGTTTAACCAGTATGCCTATGAAGAAGTGCTTGACTGCACGAAACGCGTCGGCGATCTGAACAATTGAATGCCAGGTTTTCATTTTCATCTGTGCTGCAACTTCCTGATAATAAACGAAGTGGAACCTACCTTTGTGGGCTTTTCCGAGGGGGCAACTCTCTCTTGTGTGGCAATAATTACGGCTGGCCCAGCCGTGGAAAAGCCCCGCTGCATGAAAGCGGCCCCATGGTGTCTTCAACTATTAACACTGTCATGGAAAGGAGGCTGTTTTTGGAAGATGTTACTGGCAGCGCGGATTGAATATGAACTTTGCATATCCACTGGGATGTTAATTTTATTTGAATCAGGCAACGCAATGAGCACCTCACTGGAGGATTTCAAATTTGTGCACTACAGAGACCATGCTGCTCTGCGAGGAGCTAACGCCCACAGGGGCGGGACTCAGGTGTGAAATAAAACAGTGCACACACTGCCTTGCGCTTTTTAACCAGTATGCCTATGAAGAAGTGCTTGACTGCACGAAACGCGTCGGCGATCTGAACAATTGAATGCCAGGTTTTCATTTTCATCTGTGCTGCAACTTCCTGATAATAAACGAAGTGGAACCTACCTTTGTGCGCTTTTCCGAGGGGGCAACTCTCTCTTGTGTGGCAATAATTACGGCTGGCCCAGCCGTGGAAAAGCCCCGCTGCATGAAAGCGGCCCCATGGTGTCTTCAACTATTAACACCGTCATGGAAAGGAGGCTGTTTTTGGAAGATGTTACTGGCAGCGCGGATTGAATATGAACTTTGCATATCCACTGGGATGTTAATTTTATTTGAATCAGGCAACGCAATGAGCACCTCACTGGAGGATTTCAAATTTGTGCACTACAGAGACCATGCTGCTCTGCGAGGAGCTAACGCCCACAGGGGCGGGACTCAGGTGTGAAATAAAACAGTGCACACACTGCCTTGCGCTGTTTAACCAGTATGCCTATGAAGAAGTGCTTGACTGCACGAAACGCGTCGGCGATCTGAACAATTGAATGCCAGGTTTTCATTTTCATCTGTGCTGCAACTTCCTGATAATAAACGAAGTGGAACCTACCTTTGTGGGCTTTTCCGAGGGGGCAACTCTCTCTTGTGTGGCAATAATTACGGCTGGCCCAGCCGTGGAAAAGCCCCGCTGCATGAAAGCGGCCCCATGGTGTCTTCAACTATTAACACCGTCATGGAAAGGAGGCTGTTTTTGGAAGATGTTACTGGCAGCGCGGATTGAATATGAACTTTGCATATCCACTGGGATGTTAATTTTATTTGAATCAGGCAACACAATGAGCACCTCACTGGAGGATTTCAAATTTGTGCACTACAGAGACCATGCTGCTCTGCGAGGAGCTAACGCCTACAGGGGCAGGACTCAGGTGTGAAATAAAACAGTCCACACACTGCCTCGCGCTGTTTAACCAGTATGCCTATGAAGAAGTGCTTGACTGCACGAAACGCGTCGGCGATCTGAACAATTGAATGCCAGGTTTTCATTTTCATCTGTGCTGCAACTTCCTGATAATAAACGAAGTGGTACCTACCTTTGTGGGCTTTTCCGAGGGGGCAACTCTCTCTTGTGTGGCAATAATTACGGCTGGCCCAGCCGTGGAAAAGCCCCGCTGCATGAAAGCGGCCCCATGGTGTCTTCAACTATTAACACCGTCATGGAAAGGAGGCTGTTTTTGGAAGATGTTACTGGCAGCGCGGATTGAATATGAACTTTGCATATCCACTGGGATGTTAATTTCATTTGAATCAGGCAACGTAATGAGCACCTCACTGGAGGATTTCAAATTTGTGCACTACAGAGACCATGCTGCTCTGCGAGGAGCTAACGCCCACAGGGGCGGGACTCAGGTGTGAAATAAAACAGTGCACACACTGCCTTGCGCTGTTTAACCAGTATGCCTATGAAGAAGTACTTGACTGCACGAAACGCGTCGGCGATCTGAACAATTGAATGCCAGGTTTTCATTTTCATCTGTGCTGCAACTTCCTGATAATAAACGAAGTGGAACCTACCTTTGTGGGCTTTTCCGAGGGGGCAACTCTCTCTTGTGTGGCAATAATTACGGCTGGCCCAGCCGTGGAAAAGCCCCGCTGCATGAAAGCGGCCCCATGGTGTCTTCAACTATTAACACCGTCATGGAAAGGAGGCTGTTTTTGGAAGATGTTACTGGCAGCGCGGATTGAATACGAACTTTGCATATCCACTGGGATGTTAATTTTATTTGAATCAGGCAACGCAATGAACACCTCACTGGAGGATTTCAAATTTGTGCACTACAGAGACCATGCTGCTCTGCGAGGAGCTAACGCCCACAGGGGCGGGACTCAGGTGTGAAATAAAACAGTGCACACACTGCCTTGCGCTGTTTAACCAGTATGCCTATGAAGAAGTGCTTGACTGCACGAAACGCGTCGGCGATCTGAACAATTGAATGCCAGGTTTTCATTTTCATCTGTGCTGCAACTTCCTGATAATAAAAGAAGTGGAACCTACCTTTGTGGGCTTTTCCGAGGGGGCAACTCTCTCTTGTGTGGCAATAATTACGGCTGGCCCAGCCGTGGAAAAGCCCCGCTGCATGAAAGCGGCCCCATGGTGTCTTCAACTATTAACACCGTCATGGAAAGGAGGCTGTTTTTGGAAGATGTTACTGGCAGCGCGGATTGAATATGAACTTTGCATATCCACTGGGATGTTAATTTTATTTGAATCAGGCAACGCAATGAGCACCTCACTGGAGGATTTCAAATTTGTGCACTACAGAGACCATGCTGCTCTGCGAGGAGCTAACGCCCACAGGGGCGGGACTCAGGTGTGAAATAAAACAGTGCACACACTGCCTTGCGCTGTTTAACCAGTATGCCTATGAAGAAGTGCTTGACTGCACGAAACGCGACGGCGATCTGAACAATTGAATGCCAGGTTTTCATTTTCATCTGTGCTGCAACTTCCTGATAATAAACGAAGTGGAACCTACCTTTGTGGGCTTTTCCGAGGGGGCAACTCTCTCTTGTGTGGCAATATATATATATATATATATATATATATATATATATATATATATATATATATATATATATATATATATATATATATATATATATATATTCGGTAAGCACAGACGTCACAAACAAGTTGGTGTCTTGAATGACGAGGCAGGACCCATAGATAGTGCAGGTTTTCAATTTATTGTGCGACCCAACACCAGTCCGACATGATGCGTTTCGGCTCTTACAAGCCTTGATCACATGACACAGACATGGGGCTGATGACCCTTATTTAAAGTGCACAGTGCTCATTTACATAATGAAAAGCGAAGACATACTTCAACATTTAATAACATAGTGCTATTTGAATGCGTTTGTGCAACTTTCAGTTTGAGCAAACAATAGCTGTAATAATTGTTTTATGCAATCAGTAGCAAAGTAATACATACATTGGATTAATGGGAATCCAAAATACAAATAACCAGCAATGGGGGTGGTTGTAACAAAGATAAAAACAATCATTTTAAATAATATGCCTTTAAAACAATAAATATTCACTTTTACCACCCAATGCTGTTGAAAGTGCATAATTTTTACCGTATGCAAGATTTTAGCTGCAACAATAAAAATAAATCAAAATGCAATGCCTTATTTCGAAAAAAAAACATCGGATTAATTTCCAAAGTTGACAACAATAAAGCCCAAGTGGGCAAGCAATACTGATTCAGTATAGGGTCAGTTGTGCAAATTGATATTTGTTGTAAAACAACAGATAGTACCGCCCAAGTGTGCAAGACCCCTTAGTGCAAAATACGCAATATTAAATTCTAGAATAGCATGGCTTCATTATGTAAAACTTAAAAGTGCTACCAGTGAATTTTAAAAAACATGTAATCGATGTTAAAATTCATGAAATATCAGATGTGTGGAGGACTTATACAGAGGGGCAGAAACAACTTAGAGTTCATTAACACATTTGTATTCAGTTTTTATACTAGGTTTGTATCCATCTCATACAGTAACGATGATAATCCTTAGAGAATGGAAGCCTATAGATAAGTATAACAATCATCACTTGTGTTCAACCCATTTGGAATCTTTGTGTCAAGTAAAATTATATGTCTAGTCTCCAGTTTTCTCAGTAAAGCCTCCCTGTCACCACCTCTCCGTTGTGGAGGTACACAGTCTATTACAAAATAAGTTAATAGAGAAGCATTTTTTGCGTGTACCTGATTGAAATGTCTGGCGACCGGGTACGCGGGATCAGCATTAGTGATGGCCCTTAGATGCTGTAAAATTCTTTTGTACACCTGCGGTCTGGTACTGCCCACGTACCTTAGACCGCACGGGCATTCCAGTACATATACCGCGTATTCCGATCGACAGTTCAATTTTTCTTTGATCTTAAATGGGGTAGGGAAGAGTGGAGACTGATATTCCGATTTACTGACACCATTCTTACAGGCCTTACAGGAGGAGCAACGCAGAAAGCCTTTACTACCTGATAGCCACGATCCCGTGACTATCTCTGGGCTACTGCTAACAAGGTTATCCTGCAAGGATCTGGCTTTTTTTAAAGTTATATTGGGAGATTTATACAGTTTAACACCAATAACAGGGTCACTTTTAATGAGTGGCCAGTGCTGTTTCACAATTTTATGAATGGCTTTGTGCTGGATGTTGTACCCAATAATTAGGCGAACCTCATCAGTTTTACTGTCATCCCTCACAATTTCAGTAGATGGAATCAAGAGGGTTTGTCTATCAAGTTTGTTCGCTCTCAACATAGCACTGTCAATGCAGGAATTAGAATAGCCTCTCTGTTGAAACCTGGTTTTGCACTCATTCTGCGCTGCTATACATTCTTACTCACTACTACAAATCCTCCTGATGCGGAGCATCTCACCATATGGGATGCTCCTGATCAGGTGCGCCGGATGGTGACTCCAAAGCTTGCCTCATGTGAGAGCAAGGCGTAACTACCAAAACGAGTAGCATGGAAGCAAAATAAACTTCCTGAACTGGTGAAATCTTTTGGGTCCTGAGAGTGCGTTATTTTGCGACGTGAAGCAAGCTTTGGACATTTGTTTACTGGGTGCTTTTCCGTGTGCATGCACCATCCTTCACAGGTCCCTGGTTTCGACAAGAGCGTTGTTCATATGGATATATATATATTACCTACTGACGGTCGCCAGTAGGTATTTATAGTTAGGACCTCTTATGCATAGGAAATCCGCAACATTCTATTCCCAATAACTTTGGCGCCGATTGATGAATCTTTGCGAAATGTTCCAAACTTTTGGCCAGCTCTGGTCCACTCCAATCCTGAAAGTTTTGGGGTAAATCGTTAAGTGGGGGCCGAGAAAAAAAGGGGGTCCCAAAACAGGTTTTCCCCATGCAATTTCCTATAGGACCTTTAGCCACAGCTACAGCCCGAACGGCTGAACGGAGTATCATCAAATTTGGCAAAGAGGTAGTCCTCAGTTCAGACTTGTGCCTTTTGCTTGGATGGTGTCAATCTGTTCAGTAGTTCCTGAGAAAATTTCAGTTAAAGTCATTTATATATCTATGGGCGCGGTGGATCCGCGGAGTGTGCGAGGATTGTAATCCTACTATAAGCTCACCCTTCTGATCACACGCTGAATGCTAATTGGCTGTCAAAGTGCTTGTCAACATTCGAAACCAGGAACTGTTGGCAGCCATTTTGTGCCTCAGTAGAAGCGAGGATGAGGAAGTCAGTGGAATATATGTGCAAAACGGAGATAGGGGGCAGGGTAGAAATTATTTTATACTCTAGACCTGCTTAGGGGGTCCTAGAAGGACCCCCAGGGCCCATAAATTACATTTTTTTAAAAACCCGGCAGGTGCGTGTAGGGTGCGTGGAGAATATTAGTCCCCAGAGGTTAAATATCGGGGGCAAAATTATAAAATTTTATGTGGAGCCCAGAGGGGCCCCCCAGCATCGGGGTTCGTCACCCCCAGGCTACAAAGAAAAAAATGGTGCGGGGAGGGGTCGAAGGTCCCCAAAGCCGCAGGGACCACCACCCCTGAGGCTTTATGTATTGTGGGAGGGGGACTGCGTGGACCCCCTCCTGGAGCACTCGAGGTTCCGTTAACCGTCCGGGGCTACAAAAAAAATGGTTGGCACCCCGGGAAACTGCAGGAGTCAGCCCTGGGGCATGGCGGTCTCCAGGGCCTTCGAGGGGTCCAGACAGAGGGCCATGCAGTCTG